>NW_026782900.1:147500-173575 GCF_031769215.1 Ylistrum balloti | reverse complement strand
CCAATACACAGACACGCCATACAATTTAAGGGCCTAACATCATTTTCACTCTAAATTGTACATAACATATCATTATCATTCGCAAAGAATTACATGTATCAAACAAGCACCAATCCTCATCATCATCATCAAACATCAATCATCATAATCATCATCATCAAACATCCAGACTATTAACCAACAGAAAATATAGGTGGCTACGGAATTTGGCCCAGCCCATACCTTCTATGGGATGTGTACACACACACACACTCACACACCCTCTCTCACACGTATATACACACACATCCTCACAAGATCATACACTCATTACATATGACAGATGGGAAAGGGTGAGGCGGAGGGGAAGGAAAGAAGGGGCAATGGATTGAAGAGGGAGAAGAGAGAAAGAAACAAGCTGGAGGGCTTTATCAGATACTGTCTATTTTAACATTTACAGTTAATATATAGGTCAAAATGAGGAAAATGAAATAATGGTTGAAATTGTGGTGATGTCAAGGTCAATGGAGAAAGTAGCTCAAGATATAATTTATAAGTCCAAAACAGGTTTCCATTTTTTCCAGTTGTTTTCAAAATTCCTTTTTATGTGACAATTTTTAGAGGAAACAATATATTTTTGTACTCGGAAGTGATCTTTTATTGTATTTATGAGACCATTTAAACTTAGAGTTTTGTGCAGACATCTTGTCTTGTATATATATTGTTTAATAATAATCAAAATTTCATTATCTACTACATTAGCCGTAGGAGAAAGAATACCAAAGAGATAAGTTTCTTTGTTCATCCAAAATGGAATAAAGAAAAGGTTGATTAACGATTCAAATCTCTCTAACAGTGTCTGCACCTCGACACACTCCCACAAACAGTGTATAATTGTCTCCCTTTCCATATTACACAAATTACACAAAGGACTAGGACTTAAATTAATTTTGAAAAGAAAAGAATTTGTGACCAATATACGATGAATAATTCTTGCTTGGAACCACTGAAGTTTTGAGTTTTTAGTGATAGTAAATGGGATTCTTAGAATATTTTTCCTCTTCTGTTCATCAAAATCAAACTCTATCCCCCATTTTTGAATTCCAGTTGGTATTGGTGGTCGTTTAATTAAACAAATATAAAAATCCTTTGAACCTTTTTTACTTTTGAAAAATATTTCATAAAAAAGTGGTATGAAAGGTTGTTGAATCTGTACAACCTGAAGTGTATTCTTCCGTAGAAATTTCTTCATAGATGTAATTAGACCAAAGTACTGCAGATAGTTGGCGTTGATTGTTGGGAAAAGATTACCAAACTCATTAAAAGAATAAAATGTCATGTCTTCATAATTCTTTACAAGGTCATTTATGGTATGTATACCTGCATTAAACCATCTTGGATAAAAAACACATTTATTCCCCACCTGAATGTCTTTATTATACCACAAAGGACTTTTTAAGACAGATGTGATATAACATTGTCTAAAAAGTTCCGAGTTAGTAAGTTTAATCATACTTTTAAATACATCTTTCCAGAATGGATTTCTACAATTTAGGCAACAAGAATTAACATATTCTATCCCACAATTTAACATTTTTTTCTCATCTATAATAGAATTCAATAATATTTTCCATTTCCCTGATGAGTGAAATATTCTTCTGATCCAGCCAAGTTTGAGAGAATCTATGAAAGCTACAATATCTATCATTTTTAATCCCCCGTCTATGTAGTTCTGAATGACCACGTCTTTTTTTATCTTGTGTTGTTTGCCATTCCAGAGGAAATCAAATAAAATAGAGCTCAATTTACCAAGAAAACTGTTGGAAGGATTTGGTAGGGTAATAAATAAATAATTGAACTGGGAAATTAATAAAGATTTTATTATACTGATTCTACCTAAAGGAGTAAGCCTTCGTCTTTCCCACACATTAATAAGAGCCTTTAATTTAACAAGTTTCTTATCGTAATTCATTCCAGGAATTTCACTAAGGTTAACACAAAAATCAATTCCCAAAAAAGTAAACTTATTCTTACCCCAAATTAGATTTAACTCTGGAAGAAAAGCTTCCTCACTATATTTCTTACTTCCTATCCAAATAACCTGTGTCTTACTGGTGTTGATATTTAACCCTGATATCTTAGCAAAAGTATTCAGCTCATTAATAGATTCTTTTAGAGATTTTTCAGTTCCATCCAGAATCAGACCTGTATCATCAGCATATTGCACATTTAAAATAGACACATTATTAATTTGTATACCCTGGATATTTTCATTATTTCTAATTCTTGCAGCTAGAACTTCAACACTTAGTATAAAAATATATGGGGCAACTGGGTCGCCTTGACGACAACCACGCTGAATGTTAATTGGTCTAGAAATGTTACCCCCCTGATTAACCACTGAATAAACATTAGTATGCAGAATTTTTACCCACTTCCTAATATCCACTCCAAAGTTAAAGTAACGAAGAACATTATCAATAAAATCCCAAGAAACTGAGTCAAAAGCTTTTTCAAAGTCGACCATTAGTAACATTCCTGGAATATTCAAATCTTCTGCATAACGCATTACATCATAAATAGTACGGATGTTTTCCCCAATATAACGCCCAGATAAGAATCCCGTCTGATCTTCATGAATAAGTTTTCCTAAAACTGATTTTAACCTATATGAAATTACTCCAGATGCTATTTTATATGTAATGTTCAAGAGAGAGATTGGTCTCCAATTTTTTAAAAAATGACGGGGCTTATCTCCCTTAGGTAAGCAAGTTATAACACCTTGTCTCTGAGTAATTGAGAGAAGGCCCACTGAAAAATTATAATTAATCGAACGAATCACAAAAATACCTATAACATTCCAAAAAGTTTTAAAAAATTCTGAAGTAAAGCCATCTGAACCCGGACTCTTATTGTTTTTCATATCTTTCAATACCTTTCCTGCCTCCTCAAATGTTATAATACCTTCTAAATTATTGGACTCAGCATCAGTTAACTTAGGGACACTGCAGTCATGGAGATGATGATCCAAATCAATTGGGGTAACTTCTTTATGTTTGTATAAGTTTTCGTAAAATAGTTTAACTTCTTTTAAAATATCATCTTGATTGGTAATTATGTCCCCATTATCTTTCTGAATTTTTGGAATAATTTTAGAAGTAAAGTTTCTGTTTTCAAGATTTAAAAAATACGAAGTTGGTTTCTCCCCTTCCTCCACCCATTTGGCCCTTGACCTAATAATACTGCCCTTTATTTTTTTTGACCGTATTGCTTCAAGTTCTCTTTTTTTAACATCTAATTCTTCCTGGTCAGTGTCTATATTAGCTTCCATAATTTCGATAGATTTCTTTAGGTTTTCTTCTTCAAGGTTCTGTTGTTTCTTTCTATGAGATGCATATGATATTGACTTGCCTCTTATTTCCATTAACAATGTCTCCAAAAACAATTGATCATTAATTAAGAATTGAATTTCTGTATTAGGTAAAAGCGAAACAGAGTTAAGATTATATACAGGTAGGCAATATTGTAATTTTATGTCATCTATACATTTTTTAACCATGTCTAAATAATCTAGTTCAAATAATAATGAGTTATTAAACTTCCAGAGACCTCTTCCTCTTTTAAATTCATTTAATTTTAACGCTATTACTGTAGCCGAATGGTCAGATCTATAACTTGGTTCTATGAAAGATTTTCTTGTACTGGATAATAAACTGTCTGAAGTGAGAAAAAAGTCTAGTCTGGCCTGCTTAATAGGATTTTTTCTTCGCCAAGTATATCTCTTAATATCTGGATGAAGTTCTCTAAAAATGTCTATAAGATTGTATGTCTCACTGATTTCTAACACCTTCTCCCTAGCAGATGCATTGTTGATGTTTCTATATGAGTTATCATAATCAAGCTCAGGGTTAATCACGAGGTTAAAATCGCCACAGACTATTATATTTTCATTTCCAAAGCTGTCAATAGTTTCCGAAATCTGAGTATAAAAAATTGGATTATCCTGATTAGGCCCATAAATGGTTATAAGTGTCAATCTACTACCCTCAATATCAATATCAATCCCTAAAAAATTTCCATCTAAATCACGTTTTTCTCTATAAACTTTACTTTCAAAATTATTATTGAGTAAGATTGCTACACCACGAGAATTTGATGAGAAAGAACTGAAAAAACTGTGATACCCCCATTCATTTCTAATTAAATTTTCTTGTTCTGTTGAAAAATGAGTGTCTTGTAAACAGTAGATGTGGTATTTCTTGTCTCTTAAGTATGAGAAAACATCCTTCCTCTTAATTTTATCACCAAGACCCTGACAGTTCACCGAGAGTACACAGATATCATCCATAACTGAGAAATTGAATGGATGCGTAAGAGCAGCCTTCCAGCTGGGAAATAGGAAACAAGACAAAGGGAGAAGAAATGGGGATAAGAGGGGGGAAAGGTTGTGATAAAAGCATCTTACAAGGTCAAGAAAGGAGCTACACCACCACTCAACACTTACACACAACCTATTGGCCGTGAAAACTTCGGACAATCAGACAATTTGTGCCGCTATACCGGAAATGACAAACAGGAAGTGTTGATACTAATGCACGGAGAATGAACCGGCCCGCGGAACTGTCCGGAATAGACCGGGGGACCTCCCGAGACCACCCGGACCGGAAGTATATATAAAACAACTACACGTTCACCAATTATATTATAGCATACATGCATTTCTGTAAGTTATATATAATATCCCATATAATACCTGGCTACTCAATATAGGTTATTAGCAAGATATTATGGACTACCACGGACTTAAATACTACTACTACCTACGACATCCTCAAAATATAGCATATACATACCATTTATTTTCGGAGCTTAAAAAATCTTTCTTAAATTACGACAGTTACAAATATATTATTTATAACAAGCTATATGCTCACTTTGAATGACGTTACATGTGTATATCTCATTATCATACTTTAAAATCTAAAGTCACAAAAAATACTACGTAGTTATTCTTACCTTTTACAAATGGAATTTCAGTAATGATATATATCCTTTTCACACAGAAGAATTGATCACACAACACACATATACATGTACACCACAGAAAAAAGCACATTAGTATACAACACAAAGGTGATCGGTTGCCAGACACACTGGCATTAAGTCATTTACCGATCACTGTGCACTGTCCAACTTCTATCTCCTTGATACAAAATTAGCATCGTTCATCAAGTAACTTTCTTCCAAGGGTGTATCGTGTAAAAGTCTGCGCTTCTTGCCATTAGTCAAAATCACATATATTTTCCCGTCTGTGCTATACGAATTTTTGACACAGTTCATACGGAACGCTTCCTTCAGTCTCTGTTGATTTAAGGAAGTAAGGTCTTCATAGATAACAAACTTGGAACCTTTCAGGATCTTGCGGGCGCGGATAATTTCATGCTTCTTTCTCCGGTGCGTGAACTTTACTATCACATTCCTAGGATTTGTACCATTGCACTTTCCCAATCTATGTGCGATGTCAATGTCCCTCTCCTGTAGTGGTACTTTCAAGGTGTCACGTACAAATCCCACGATCGTTTGGACACAGTCCTCTACCGATTCCCTCACTCCCGGGTCTGGAAGTCCAACGATTCTAACAGAATTCTTCCGGCCTTGTTGTTCCAGGTCGTTATACTTTCCCGCCATCTCACTCTGTCGATCTTGACTGGTCAATAACTCGTTCTCTAGCTCAGAAATTGTCACTTTCAAGTTGTTATTTTCAGTTTCCAGGGTGTTTACCCTCTCCTCCAGAGCTTCAATACGTTCTGCGTGTTCTAGCTGAATGTCCAAACGGAGTTTCTCTAACTTTTTATCCAACACATCCTCAGTAATAAGATTCCTGAGGATCTCATATATCTCGTCTAGTCGATCGTCTGTGGATTTAGTACCAATACCACTGGTCATCATCATCTCCTGTTTGTTTTATGTTATACTTAAAAAGAAGTATCTTAAGAAGAAAAAAATTGCCTTTCACCTAGCTAATCTAGCTAACCTAACAAAGTAAAACCCCTCACGCTCATACAATAATGATTTTGTATTAGTCGAAATAACACATTTCACAAGTATTTTTTTATAACAGAATAACGACGTCATCTGCCCCTCAAAAAATCTAGTACATAATCAAAAACTTCAACAAAATGATTGATTAAGTATTCCACTTTTGACTCGCAAGTACAATTATAGAAATTGTACAATTGTATGCCCTGTTTCTCAAACCTTGCCTTCATATATTCTTAAATATCTTACTATATGTCATATAACGCTGGTCTAGAATAGATATTTATCCTCACAAACTCTACTGGAACATTGGGAATACTTGACTTTTTGTACACCAAATTGTTAAGCTCTATCTGTATGCTGATTTTATTTAACTTCTACACATAGTACACATACGACATACGAACTCATCTAACATGTCTTACTTTTCCTTAAAGGAGGATGGTACTGTTTTGACAGACCGAGTTGTCAGCTAAGATGGGAAAGTAAGCATATGAGATCACTGATGAGTTCTGTGGACTGGCCAGAAATCAGGGCAGGTGAGTAGTGTTAGATCACCTCTAAATACTTACCACATTTTCTGTATATTTCACACCTCTATGTCTCAGTTCAGTGACTTTGGATAACTCTTATTTCGAAAAAATGCTTTAGGACCGAAGATTAAACAGATTCTCAAAATGACAAATCTTGGTTACGATGATGGTACGAAGTTTCACGTCATCTCACAACACAATGATTACTATAGTAATGATATATGTTTACCATAATTAATATATATAACTTAAATTCCTCAGTTTACCTAACGTCAAATCCTCATTATGTCTGGGGAATCACGTGGTCCTTGGGGAAGAGAAAGAAACAATGCTAGAAGGATTAAACAAGTATATAGAAGGGAACCCGTTCTTTAGAGGAATATGTGAAACGGAGCTTTGGGTTCGGTGTGAAAATTTCCTCTTTAACTGTAGTCACTGCTACACAACTTCGTGATAACTGACATTTATTTCCCCTTTTTCGCGTGCTACCCACCTGCCCGCGACCACCGGGGGTGTAATAGATGTGGTTACGGCCGAGTTCCGCATTTCTCCGCATATAAATAAAATCGAGTGGAAAGAGAAAAAATACACACGGAGCACATGGTGATTATCAGTAGATAATCCTTATTAGAGACGAATCCATGGTCACGCAGTACCACAAGGTATGACGATAAACTATTCTAGCCGCCCCATGTGGCCAAGTTAACTGTACAGAACTCTTGATTCGTCTCATTTATAAGCGGTCAGCGTGACTCCTTTATTCTAGCTCTATATTGAATCTTGACCATCGCAGCGATCGATCGTCGGAAAATTGTGGTTAACTTCGTGTTAAGACTATTATTTCATATTAACGCACAAGTGTTACTGACGTGTATAATTAGAGGTTTGGCCCCGGCGATATTACGGGAAACGATCACTAATTGAGTGCTAATTATTGGCGGAAACCTCCCTCTAACAACTGTATAAGTCATTAGGCATAATCTCCAACCCCGAGGTTTTGTTCGAAGACAAAACAGTCGTCACAAACATTCAACATAGATTATACCATCTTCTTATCATCGAAGAATGGAGAGGAATTCCGAAAATTCTGAACATCAAAGGCTCGTAGCGAGGAAAGGTATTCTTTTGAGAAAAAGGGTCGTAGAAGTGATTTGATAATGAGACTACCCTCCTCGTATTCTGTAAACAAACAGTTGTCGGTACATGTAAATGTTTTTGTCGAACATTAGATAAGTTAAAACACCGGGAGTTTTTGCGTGATGCGATTGTTATACACAGAGAACATAGGGCGATCAATCTAGCCTGTGTTTGTTGTGTGTGATTGTAATGTTAACCTGTAACAAGTACTACACTGGCAAACTCGTTCAAAACCTACAACTTCTTATCAACCCAGAGCAGCACCGTACATTGTATGGGTCCCTTCTGTACCGCAAAGTACCCAGTGTGGGCAGACAAACATGATTTACACGGCTACGCCGGACAGTCAGAGATTCTGTTTGTCAGCTACCAGTTGTGTAGTACAGGTATCATGAATGATGTCGTATGGTCGAAACCTTTGGTAATTTGAACGATGAAAGGACGACATGAAACGTTTTCAGCTTCAGACCAAATCCAAATAATATCAAGCCCCCAAAGTGAGAATCGTTACAGTAACAACGAAACTACCAGGTATACTTAAAAAAAACATAGAACAGATAAAACTATGAAACTACAAAGTATGGCTGATATCACACAGGTAAACTACTGGTTACACTACAAATTATGGTTTATATCACACAGGTACACTACAAATTATGGTTGATATCACACAGGTAAACTACTGGGTACACTACAAAGTATGGTTGATATCACACAGGTAAACCACTAGGTACACTACAAAGTATGGTTGATATCACACAGGTACACTACAAAGTATGGTTGATATCACACAGGTACACTACAAAGTATGGTTGATATCACACAGGTACACTACAAGGTATGGTTGATATCACACAGGTACACTACAAATTATGGTTGATATCACACAGGTACACTACAAATTATGGTTGATATCACACAGGTAAACTACTGGGTACACTACAAAGTATGGTTGATATCACACAGGTAAACTACTGGGTACACTACAAAGTATGGTTGATATTACACAGGTAAACTACTGGGTACACTACAAAGTATGGTTGATATCACACAGGTACACTACAAGGTATGGTTGATATCACACAGGTACACTACAAATTATGGTTGATATCACACAGGTAAACTACTGGGTACACTACAAAGTATGGTTGATATCACACAGGTAAACTACTGGGTACACTACAAAGTATGGTTGATATCACACAGGGACACTACAAAGTATGGTTGATATCACACAGGTAAACTACAAAGTATGGTTGATATCACACAGGTAAACTACTGGGTACACTACAAAGTATGGTTGATATCACACAGGTAAACTACTGGGTACACTACAAAGTATGGTTGATATCACACAGGTGCACTACAAAGTATGGTTGATATCACACAGGTAAACTTCTGGGTACACTACAAAGTATGGTTCATATCACACAGGTAAACTACTGGGTACACTACAAAGTATGGTTGATATCACACAGGTACACTACAAAGTATGGTTGATATCACACAGGTGTGTCGTTGACTTGATGTGATATTAACCGTAAATGATTTATAAAGGGATGTGTTAAACTGTTCGAGTTTGTCTAAGGATATTATATTATAGAACGTCGTGATATTAACTGTACGTTATTATAAACGAATGTCATATTAGTCATACCAAATTGAATATGTAGAATTGTTTTGCGGAATTATCGAAAAAAGTGTTCACTTTCTTTGTCAATCTAACGTTGCCTTCGGTTTCACTTTTCTCGCAATAGCTCCGTAGCTCGAAACATTTATAAATACATGGTTCTAATCTAATGCATTGTCCTGTACTATCGTATATTGACCAGCTCCAGTACTAATTAGGCGTTCGTCTGAGTAAACACTCACTGTGTTAGAAGATTTTTTTATCGAATAGATTGAAACTGCCGAGAACTAACAGAACTAACATAACCAACTACTGGGTTTTCACAGGTGTTTAATTCTGTTTGTGAATAACATATCGAAAGATGAGACATTTTGCATTCGATCATATAACTGGTAACGAGATTAGATGTTATCGTGGCGTGTAGATCTATGGGTATCTGTGGATAACAGGACTTACTAAAGTCCACGCGTGCTGTGTGGCCATCGCTTCTGCTCGGGCCGCCCAGAAAGACATGCATGTGCCCTCTACACAACTCACACTAATTAAAATGTTTCTTTATTTGAAACTTTAATTTGCTTACAAACACGTTTTCTGCTGTGTAGAATACCAGCCGCTTGTACAAGGTGATGCACGTTTCACAGTCTGCGTGGTGCGACCGAGGGGGCGTTATATAATACAGTAAACATCCCCTCCCCAGCCCGACCTCAGTTCTTAACAACGCACCTCAGAGTTTTTGAGCTTATCTGATCATATTACGATTGTTCCTGGTATATATAAGACTATACTCTGATGTGATATAATACCACGCCGCATGCAATCACGAATATTCAAGTGAAAATAATTCAAGATTCAAATTTCTTTCTGTTTTACGACGAAAAGACTTGTTGTTTGGGCACGATAATCCTGAATTGATGTCTTACCTAATTGTTAACAGATGATTAATGTTAATTCGATATAGTTCCATCTGTAATTGATTCTATTCCAGGTACTGGCATCCTTTCCTGGGACCCGAAAGAAAATCCTTACTACTTTAACGCCAATATTGTGTGAGTAACCATCAAATTATTCCAATATTTCTTCCAAATTATATCTGAACATTTTCTCCAAATTGTGTCCTCATACTTCCTCTTTATTGTGTCCCCAAACTTCCTCAAAATTGTTCTCCATTGTTCCTCAAAATTGTGTCTCAACACTTACTCCAAATTGTGTCTCCACACTTCCTCCAAATTTTATATTCACATTTCCTCCGAATTGAGTCTCCACACTCCCTCAAAACTGTTCTCCACACTTACACCGAAGTTTTTCACACTTCGTCCTAATTGTGTACTCACAGTTACAGTAATGAGACAATGTCATACATTAACACAAATCAGGATAAGATAGTAGACAAAACAGTTAACTAGAGGTAGATTTGTTTATTGTATATTGTAATGTACTACCAGGTCAACTTACAAAACAAGATTCATCTCATTTTTGTCAAGAAAAATAAACAGTATCAGACTCAATATGTACTTGTTTTGTCAACTGTCATTTTCCTTGACTCTCCTTCTAGAATTTCACAAAGTAGGTCACTATCATCACTGATTAATCTTATCAGGACGAAACAGCTGTATGATGCAGCTTGGTATACTGAATTTCCTTTGAAAGGTAATATTCACTTGAAAGTTAATATTCACTTGTGTGACTATACAATTCTTCAGAAACACACAAAGACGAAATACACCGCAGTTTCACCAAGCATAACACAACATCAGACAAGGAGTTCAGAAATCTGTTCCGCTCCTGAAGTGTCCCCATCTGTCTTTATACAAACATTTAGGACATGAAATTCAGAAAACTGGTCCACGTCTGGACTGTCCTCATCTGTCTTTATACAAACATTTAGGACATGAAATTCAGAAAGCTGGTCCACGTCTGGACTGTCCTCATCTGTCTTTATACAAACATTTCGGACATGAAATTAAGAAATTTGGTCCACTCCTGGACAGTACTCATTTGACTTTATACAAATAATCAGGACATGAAATTCAGAAAGCTGGTCCACGTCTGGACTGTCCTCATCTCTTGGTCTGTTCTTCCCTTGCACGGTTCTCATCTGTCTTTCGACAGACATTTCAAGACTGTTTAGCCTGGCTACCTCTGTCTGACGCCTGTTGTAATCGAAACTCTACAACCTATGTCTCCAACAATTTAATGCGAAGGAATTTTTTCCTGTATCCACGCTTTTAGTTCCCGAGTATATTATTTTGCTGGCTTCGTTGTGTTCTTTTGTTGTTTTTTTAACATTCGTTTTTTAAACTCTAGTTTGTAACGATTCGTGTAAAAACTATAGACCAGTATTACAATAACAACTATATTACAAGTGTAGTATGATGTTTTCAGTGTGGTTCCCTACTGCTCCAGTGATTCATGGACAGGCACTTCCAGGAGTTCGGGTATGTGTTATCTTACTTTTTATACGTCATCTTAATCTCTCAGAAGACGAGACGATGGTTTTATTTCAATAATCTTAAGATGTCCGCGTAAAACATGTAGTCAATTTTTATCGGAATGTTTCGGTGTTTTTGTTTCCTTTGTACGTAGTTGTCCTCTTGATAAATAGTTTCTGGAGCCACACGATTTGTATTTTATTATTACATTTACAGAGGGCTACGCATTTCTTGGGTCATACATCGTAGAAGCTGTGATTCGGGAACTGATTCCGAAGGGGCTTCAACGGGCCCGGAAGTTGATGCTCGCGGGGAGCAGGTAATTGTTTATTCATTCGGAGTCTTCTGGAACACTCAATAGCGTTTTACACAGAGACTTTCCAAATGACGTAGAACGATATTTGTGGATTTTACATTCCTGATAATTGTGATGTTTTTATGTCCTCAGTGCTGGTGGAACTGGTGTTCTGACCAATCTTGACCGAGTAGCTGACCTCATGTCCAAGCTAGCCCCGACAGTGGAGGTACGGGGGATTGCCGATTCGGGATGGTTTGTGGACACCCCGCAATACCACGCAAGAGAGTGTACAGAACCGTTCTCGTGTGCTCCCGCCGACGGCGTCAAACGGGGTATCAAGTACGTGACAATCTGTTGCTATTTTTATAATAAAACGATATTCATTTTAATGGGCACGATATCTTTTCATGTGTCGTTATTTCTAATTCACTGAGTATTTTTTTTATCGAAAAGGTACCCTTGATGGGCTTGTTTTTGTTGGTCTTGAAATTACGGTAAACATACAGGTGTATGTTTAAATGACAGTCCTGCTCTTCCTGATCCAAGCTGTCATTGATAGAAAATATCCATATCACCATGCTTTATCGGATATCTAAATAAAAAATGTGTAGATACACTGAAAACTAGAAAACAGAAAGCGTATGTTGGATGTGAGAAAAACAAGAAACCTACTTTTAATCAAAGTGGACAAATTCAGAGATAGTAGATTTAATCTTGTTCACAGGTGTGTTTGGTAGGTGTTCACCTTTGATCGTCGTTACAACACCACGATCAACCATCGACCGTGGCATTTTCAAACGTCACTGTCAAATGAGTTCTGAAAGGACACGACTATTTATCCAAATATTGCCCCCAGTTTGATCTGTGTGACTCTACACACCAAATTTGAGGACAAAGTGAAATATCAATTTTCTGTTTACTAATAATTATTGGTAAGGCCGACTGTTGGTATGGCCGGCGATTAGGGGACAATGCGTTACGGCGATACACAACCACCGCCCGTTTGAAGTATCCCGCATCGCTAAACCGTCAGGTTTTATTTCCCTATAAAATGGCTTTTATATGAGGACCCTTACTCTACCAATAGCCCATCGGACAGGAATATCGTCACTTTGATCTGCTGCTGTTGCCCTAACTTGGTCGTGTAAATAGGTCCACAATTGTCACACATAATATAGACACATCCTCGCATTGCGAGCTTTATCAGGCAGCATATATATAAATATACCTTTAATATCCATTTAAATGGAAATAGCGATGCAAGGGTTATAACCAATAGTTTGATCTCTAATAAGTATAAAAAATATATATATAATGTAATATGTAGTTTAGTAGTTAATATCTCATTCCCGTAACTAACCCTTTCAGAAACAGATTCCGGAAAACCAACTTTTGAAATAGATGTAATTAAAATCAAAATCATATATAAAATATGGATAAGGAGTATTGGCTGACAGAAGGTAGACCGAGTTTGTTTCACTGTGAAGTGTTAAAGACCAACTATAGCAACAGAGAGACCAGCTCCGGGGCGTCAAGCTTACCTGTCACTGTGCCGCGTTCTAGTTTACATAGACAATATCTGGCTTGATCGACACTCTTTAATTTCGTGTAATAAATACGTGATAGTTTTTGTTTTTGATAACAATGCGCTAGAAAAAATAACGAGAAAATACCGCATTGTAGTATAACTGGCCTCTGATTAGAATCTGAATTAGAATGATGAAAGGAATAAAATCCGGAATTACCGTCCGGTGACGAGTTTGAAATTATAGCTTGGTGACATTTAATCGGAAGGTTGACTGCATGAAATTACTCTTTTCAAAGTACTTCTCCTCTGTAATATCTCCGGGGTGATTAGTGAGGAGGATGGAAATAGTGGAACACATTTTGATTCTGACGGAAAATCGTTAGAACTGCCATAGCGCGGTATAAATCTCTAGACAGGGTCTCGTTACAATGTGACCCAGAAGCAGAGAGTAACGTGTAGCAGGCCAGTCTCTCGATTAACCAGCACTGTAAATCGTATTACGTTTTATGAAACAATAAATAACCCGGTGAATTCTCGGGGTTTTTTCTGTTGTTCTTATATGTATTTCCCCGAACGGTTAAAAATGCCAGATTTCTGTATTGTAATTGACGATCCTATTTATTTTCATGGGAATGGTGTTTATGAAAATGGTTATGAAGACCTCTGTTATGATGAACATTATAATAGAATAACTGCTGTATTTGTGTACTTCGGCTTTATATCATTTAATTTCATTTTCAGTTTGTGGAAAGGTCAGGTTCCCGACGCCTGTAAAGCACAATACCCGGAGTCAGAGCACTGGAAATGTTACTTCGGCTATAGGATATATCCAACATTGAAAAGTAGGTCAACCATAATAAATAGGTCAGCCATAAGTAGGTCAATCCCCAACATAAGGATATAATCGACACTGAAACAGAGATACAATATATATCTAAGATTATATAGATTATGTATATATTCAACACTAAATAAGTATGTCAATCACAACAGAAACATATTCCAAACACTGGGAAAATGGTAAAATTCAACATAGCTTTAAGGTAACTTAATCCTTCACCATTCCTAAGAAGTAGTTCAATCTTGCACATTACCATCGAAGTAAATTAAGTTTGCGCTACGGGGCTATCAAGCACTGAACATAGGCCAATCTTAGACCAAACAACGAACTTCAAGTCTTCTTCACAAATCTATACATTATTTAAAACTTAACCACAAAAAGGATGCTAGAAGTAATCGACTGTGGGACACTGAGTTTAAGTGAATACCTAACGTTGGAACATAGGTTAGTCTTAACACGTCACAGAAAACTACGGCATTGTTAAAAATTCAAAGGACTGCATGCAAAATTGCGAGTTTTTAAAAGGAAAAATTACTTAGTGTGGTTATTTTGAAATTGTGCCACTTGTATCTGAAAATTAATTGAATAGTTGTCATTCTGCCCTAACTATTATATATCATGAGTGTATTGTGTTATTACAGCTCCGATATTCATCGTTCAGTACTTGTTCGACGAGGCTCAGATTACGGTCAATAATCTCATTGACCAATCACAGCTTGCCATGAATCGGGGCAACACGGTCTTCTCCAGGGGCCAATGGGAGTACCTGCATAATCTCGGGGAACATGTCAAAAGCACTCTACAAAATGTCACGTAAGTCATTGTAGAAAAGATAACATGTTAACATAGCTCTAGGACAGCCAATGACCGTTGTTCTGTTTGAGTCTATTATAACAAAAGTAAATTTCTTCAACTGTTGTAATATTTTGTATTTCGCTCACAATTGACAAAATAAATACTTATCATTGTCAACACCGTTTGAAACAAATACTTATCATTTATATAAATCATATATAACGTCCGCCGTCTTTCGTATTTACATAGTAAACACCTGTCTCTTTTTGTAACGCTGTATGTTTGTATTACAGGGCTGTATTTGCACCAGCCTGTCTCTCTCACGAGTTACTACAAAAAAGGTAAGTAGATATTCGACAGTTGATAGAGTCACATGGCATCATATGTAAATATATTCTAAATGTATATGGAAATACCCTCTGCGGTATATTTTACACATTACAAAGTGACATACAAAGCCATTCGATGTTACTTATGAAATACTGGCTGCATTATGCCGCTTGGCTGAATAGATCTTCTCTCTAGTAAATCAGGGGTACCGGGTTCGAATCCCAATGGAGGCTATTTGCATATAATAGTATATTTGATTGTACTAGAGAAGATAAGTTTATGTATTTGTCACATGTGATTGATCATCAATTTTCATCGATCTATATATATATTAGAAGAGTCCTCCGTAATCTCTAATTCAAGATGCTCCCTATTGATCTGGTAATAAAGACAATTGGCATTGTTTTCTTACTTACTTAAATCATATATGGATTGATCTTTTAATTAGAAGAGGGTCTCCATTGATCTCTATATCAAGAGAATCATATCGGATTGAAAAAATACTAATTGATTTCTAAACTGAAAGAATTCGAATGGGTCTTTATATAAGGGAATTCTCATGGATATCTGTCTCAGGAGTTCATTTTTTTTTCATGAATTTGTGTGACATCCCTCTGCCCCCGAATAAACAAACCATCCGTTTTTTAGACCTCAGAAAGAAATGCCTTTCTCTTATTTAAACAAGAATAATAAAAAAGCACATGTAAAATTGTTCAATTAGGACATTTAATATTTTTGGAATGTAAGGGGAAACACAGTACATAGTAAATTGCCTTGAAACAATGTACACTTTACAGATCGTGAAGTTATTTAATTAAAGGCCCCAAAACAGGTATTGGCAATAGACTAGAAGGTTTAATTAACATGCCGGAGTACATGTGGAGGCTGCATTCGTATGTGTTCTCTTGGTGATTTGTTCATTTCGTAATGTAAATAAAATGTTAGAAGATGAATGGAAAGTGCCTGGTAATCAGTGTGGAGGTGTGAGTTTATATCTATATCAAAGATGAATTCAGAATTTTTGTTATTGTTTTATTTGGCTGTCGATGGAGAGGCGTGACTCATGTATAGGATAATATGCAAATAATTGAAGAAGAATTAAGATCTGTTTTGCTGTTGCAGTACCTGGCAGTCAGTATCAGTAGAAGGAGTTAATCTCGCCCAGTCCATTTACTGCTGGGAGAACAGCTTCGACGGTGAGAAATGTCTCTCCGCTACCAGAAACAACAGGTAGCTATCCCATTACTCAGGACGAGAAGGATCTCTCCACTGGCAATCACTGACAAAATACACCGACACCAATAACTCACAGACAAATAACACCGACACCTATAACTCACAGACAAATAACACCGACACCAATAACTCACAGACAAATAACACCGACACCAATAACTCACAGACAAATAACACCGATACAAATCCACCAATAACTCACTGACAAATAACACCGACACCAATAACTCACCGACAAATAACACCGACACCAATAACTCACCGACAAATAACACCGACACCAATAACTCACAGACAAATAACACCGACACCAATAACTCACAGACAAATAACACCGACACCAATAACTCACAGACAAATAACACCGATACAAATCCACCAATAACTCACTGACAAATAACACCGACACCAATAACTCACAGACAAATAACACCGACACCAATAACTCACAGACAATTAACACCGATACAAATCCACCAATTACTCACAGACAAATAACACCGACACCAATAACTCACAGACAAATAACACCGACACCAATAACTCACAGACAAATAACACCGATACAAATCCACCAATAACTCACTGACAAATAACACCAACACCAATAACTCACTGACAAATAACACCGACACCAATAACTCACAGACAAATAACACCGACACCAATAACTCACAGACAAATAACACCGACACCAATAACTCACTGACAAATAACACCGACACCAATAACTCACAGACAAACAACACCGACACCAATAACTTACAGACAAATAACACCGACACCAATAACTCACAGACAAATAACACCGACACCAATAACTCACAGACAAATAACACCGACACCAATAACTCACAGACAAATAACACCGACACCAATAACTCACAGACAAATAACACCGACACCTATAACTCACAGACAAATAACACCGACACCAATAACTCACTGACAAATAACACCGACACCAATAACTCACAGACAAATAACACCGACACCAATAACTCACAGACAAATAACACCGACACCAATAACTCACAGACAAATAACACCGACACCAATAACTCACAGACAAATAACACCGACACCAATAACTCACAGACAAATAACACCGACACCAATAACTCACAGACAAATAACACCGACACCAATAACTCACAGACAAATAACACCGATACAAATCCACCAATAACTCACTGACAAATAACACCGACACCAATAACTCACAGACAAATAACACCGATACAAATCCACCAATAACTCACTGACAAATAACACCGACACCAATAACTCACAGACAAATAACACCGACACCAATAACTCACAGACAAATAACACCGATACAAATCCACCAATTACTCACAGACAAATAACACCGACACCAATAACTCACAGACAAATAACACCGACACCAATAACTCACAGACAAATAACACCGACAAATCCACCAATAACTCACTGACAAATAACACCAACACCAATAACTCACAGACAAATAACACCGACACCAATAACTCACAGACAAATAACACCGACACCAATAACTCACTGACAAATAACACCAACACCAATAACTCACAGACAAACAACACCGACACCAATAACTCAGACAGATAACACCGACACCAATAACTCACAGACAAATAACACCGACACCTATAACTCACAGACAAATAACACCGACACCAATAACTCACAGACAAATAACACCGACACCAATAACTCACAGACAAATAACACCGACACCTATAACTCACAGACAAATAACACCGACACCAATAACTCACTGACAAATAACACCGACACCAATAACTCACAGACAAATAACACCGACACCAATAACTCACAGACAAATAACACCGACACCAATAACTCACAGACAAATAACACCGACACCAATAACTCACAGACAAATAACACCGACACCAATAACTCACTGACAAATAACACCGACACCAATAACTCACTGACAAATAACACCGACACCAATAACTCACAGACAAACAACACCGACACCAATAACTCAGACAGATAACACCGACACCAATAACTCACAGACAAATAACACCGACACCAATAACTCACTGACAAATAACACCGACACCAATAACTCACAGACAAACAACACCGATACAAATCCACCAATAACTCACAGACAAATAACACCGATACAAAGACACCAGTAACTCACAGACAAATAACACCGACACCTATAACTCACAGACAAATAACACCGACACCAGTAACTCACTGACAAATAACACCGACACCAATAACTCACAGACAAACAACACCGACACCAATAACTCAGACAGATAACACCGACACCAATAACTCACAGACAAACAACACCGATACAAATCCACCAATAACTCACAGACAAATAACACCGATACAAAGACACCAATAACTCACAGACAAATAACACCGACACCAATAACTCACAGACAAATAACACCGACACTAATAACTCACAGACAAATAACACCGACACCAATAACTCACAGACAAATAACACCGACACCAATAACTCACAGACAAATATCACCGACACCAATAACTCACAGACAAATAACACCGACACCAATAACTCACAGACAAATAACACCGACACCAATAACTCACAGACAAATAACACCGACACCAATAACTCACAGACAAATAACACCGACACCAATAACTCACTGACAAATAACACCGACACCAATAACTCACAGACAAATAACACCGACACCAATAACTCAAACAGATAACACCGACACCAATAACTCACAGACAAATAACACCGATACAAATCCACCACTGACAAATAACACCGACACCAATAACTCACCGACAAATAACACCGACACCAATAACTCACCGACAAATAACACCGATACAAATCTACCAATAACTCACAGACAAATAACACCGATACAAATCCACAAATAACACTTGAGCAAATCTTCCAATTATTTAATACAAAATTAATGTCATAGTCTCCTTATTCACTTCGTCAGTGTGATTTATCAGTTATGTGTTATTGTGACAACTCCTCTATTTACCAAACAATAGCTTGACAAACATTTACTTTGAGATGGCTAGGTTAAGTGTGTGACCATTGTGACTACACACCATCGTAAGCGTTTTACCTACCAGTCGAATGAATAATTTGTCTCTTCCACTTCAGAATACGCCAGCGTGCACTGACTGACCCGCTCCTTAAGGACGAACCAGCAGCCACAAACAGTGTCAGCAAAAAGAGGAAGCAACGACGACGTGAAAAGAAACGACGTAATCGTAAAAGAAAGAACAGGAAAAGGAAAAACAAGAAAAGGAGAAGACGACAGAAGAAGAAAAGGAACAAGAAAAATAATAAAAGTAAGGAAAGAAATTCTAATAATTTATATCAATTACAGCTGTACAGTTGTACACACATGTAACTGTACTGTTATGTTATATGTGTGTACAACTGTACAGCTGTAAAGAGGCCTCACAACTGTACTGTTATGTTACATGTGTGTACAACTGTACAGCTGTAAAGTGGCCTCACATCTGTACTCTTATGTTACATGTGTGTACAACTGTACAGCTGTAAAGTGGCCTCACATCTGTACTGTTATGTTACATGTGTGTACAACTGTACAGCTGTAAAGTGGCCTCACATCTGTACTGTTATGTTACATGTATGTACAACTGTACTTTTATGTTACATGTATGTGCAACTGTACATCTGTAAAGTGGCCTCACATCTGTACTGTTATGTTACATGTGTGTACAACTGTACAGCTGTAAAGTGGCCTCACATCTGTACTGTTATGTTACATGTATGTACAACTGTACAGCTGTAAGGTGGCCTCACATCTGTACTGTTATGTTACATGTATGTACAACTGTACAGCTGTAAAGTGGCCTCACATCTGTACTGTTATGTTACATGTATGTACAACTGTACAGCTGTAAAGTGGCCTCACATCTGTACTGTTATGTTACATGTATGTACAACTGTACAGCTGTAAAGTGGCCTCACATCTGTACTGTTATGTTACATGTATGTACAACTGTACAGCTGTAAGGTGGCCTCACATCTGTACTGTTATGTTACATGTATGTTACATGTATGTACAACTGTACAGCTGTAAAGTGGCCTCACATCTGTACTGTTATGTTACATGTGTGTACAACTGTACAGCTGTAAAGTGGCCTCACGTCTGTACTGTTATGTTACATGTGTGTACAACTGTACAGCTGTAAATTGGCCTCACGTCTGTACTGTTATGTTACATGTATGGTCACCACCCATTCTCCTCGTTCTCACACGGTCTGAATATTTGCTAGTAGTCATTTTGTATATCTGTGTTGTCAGTGGTTATTTTCGTTGTTTAAAATACATTTTTTTTTGTTTCTCACAGAGGATCGCGGCAGACGTCGGTCAGGACGTTCAGCGAAACAGATGGCCAACTGTAGTCATCATCTCATAGAGTTATGTCCCCTACCTCAGTGGTGCAATGGTTTTTGCCCAGCATTCCGGAATCGTTTTACCGGGGAAGAGATGGACTTCTTTAAACTGTTTGCCGTTTCCGGTATCGATCGGGCTAGTATTGCAGAAATTCTGGGCGTCGATCAACCGTCGCTTAATTCAATGAACATTGATACTATATCGGAATTATTGCTCGATACATTTCGACATCGAGGTTCCTAGTAGCCAAAGTGTCCACGCCATAAGTGTATGAATTAACTACGGGTCTGACAAATAATCATCACCCCATGTACTCAGCTAGTATTCAACGACTCACTCATGTGCACGCACGTGCTTTGTTAGTGCATAGTTTTGGACTTGTGACTTCGTTGGTCAAGTGCTCCACTGCATTGTTTACTAGGCATTTATTGGCGCGTCAAAAGGACTGCTGAAAGTTGTCTCGGTATTAGTCAATGTCAGCAGCACTTGTCGGTTTTATCTTATTGTAGTGTATAGTAGTGTATAGGGTAAATACGGATTTTGTGAATACGAAAAAATTAAAGTATTTGGGTACTTAATAAGCATTTATTTTCACGTAGTGAAATGGAAGTGTTCCTTACATTTCTTTTATGTCAGTATTTTAAGGATCAGAGAAATAAATGGAATCGATACAAGCTTAGGGCAGGATGACGTAAACTGCCGATCAAAGGGATTTTACAAAAAGTATCGAGGCCAACCGTAGAAAGCCAAAATGTCCTCAATGTTTTTTTCTAAGTCTGTGGATTAACTTAACCTTTCTGACGTTGTTAACCAGCTGACTGTCGTTAGGATTAACTAAACCCCTCTTACGTTGTTAACCAGCTGACTGTCGTTAGGATTAATTAAACCTCTCTAACATTGATAACCAACTGACTGTCGTTAGGATTAATTTAACCTCTCTAACATTGTTAACAAGCTGACTGTCGTTAGGATTAATTTAACCTCACTAGCATCGATAACCAACTGACTGTCGTTAGGATTAATTTAACCTCTCTAACATTGTTAACAAGCTGACTGTCGTTAGGATTAACTAAACCTCTCTTACGTTGTTAACCAGCTGACTGTCGTTAGGATTAATTAAACCTCTCTAACATTGATAACCAACTGACTGTCGTTAGGATTAATTTAACCTCACTAGCATCGATAACCAACTGACTGTCGTTAGCATTAATTTAACCTCTCTAACATTGTTAACAAGCTGACTGTCGTTAGGATTAACTAAACCTTTCTGACGTTGTTAACCAACTGATTGTCTTTAGGATTAACTAAACCTTTCTGACGTTGTTAAGCAACTGACTGTCGTTAGGATTAAGTAAACCTTTCTGACGTTGTTAACCAGCTGACTGTCGTTAGGATTAACTAAACCTTTCTGACGTTGTTAACCAGCTGACTGTCGTTAGGATTAACTAAACCTTTCTGACGTTGTTAACCAGCTGACTGTCGTTGGGATTAAGTAAACCTTTCTGACGTTGTTAACCAGCTGACTGTCGTTAGGATTAACTAAACCTTTCTGACGTTGTTCACCAGCTGACTGTCGTTAGGATTAACTAAACCTCTCTTACGTTGTTAACCAGCTGACTGTCGTTAGGATTAACTAAACCTTTCTGACGTTGTTAACCAGCTGACTGTCGTTAGGATTAACTAAACCTTTCTGACGTTGTTCACCAGCTGACTGTCGTTAGAATTAACTAAACCTTTCTGACGTTGTTAACCAGCTGACTGTCGTTAGGATTAACTAAACCTTTCTGACGTTGTTAACCAGCTGACTGTCGTTAGGATTAACTAAACCTTTCTGACGTTGTTAACCAGCTGACTGTCGTTAGGATTAACTAAACCTTTCTGACGTTGTTAACCAGCTGACTGTCGTTAGGATTAACTAAACCTTTCTGACGTTGTTAACCAGCTGACTGTCGTTAGGATTAACTAAACCTTTCTGACGTTGTTAACCAGCTGACTGTCATTAGGATTAACTAAACCTTTCTGACGTTGTTAACCAGCTGACTGTCGTTAGGATTAACTAAACCTTTCTGACGTTGTTAACCAGCTGACTGTCGTTAAGCCTAACTATCAGCTGGTAGTTATATACACTCCGTTATATCGTACATTCAGGGGTAGACTGAGCTGAACGTGTTGTTGTAAATATTGTTAGATATATTGTACAGTGACGTCATTATTGACAATACAGACGTAAATAAGAGACGTGGTTGTGTTGGAGCTCTGGTATTTTATAACATGTCGATAGTTACAGTAATGTCATTGGATTATAACTACGGTACCAATACTGTAGCTATGGTAATAGGAGGGTTACTGTGGTAGTATTGCAGAAACTGGCAACAATATTGTAGTTAGCTGTTGTTTAGATTTGGACCCGTGTCGGGTTCTCGTTAGTGCCCAGGTCTCGACTGAGTTGTAGAAGATATATTAAACGTCTGGTATTTTAGATAGTTCTTTTATTGGTACTGAACTTTGTTTGGCAACTTTACTGACCACTGTATGTACCACTATATGGTCCATGTGTAGACATTTTTAACCTATGTAGAAGCATGTGATATTAAGGTGTGATGGACAATAGTGTATTCGATTGGACAGTGTTATGCTTGTCTTTAGCAGAGCAATGTCTTCAGATTCACCGAACCTACCTCTAAATTATCACCTGAGGCATGAGAATGGCGCCAGATTACACCTGTTATCATGTGATCCTAGATATGTACATACATATATAAATGGAGGAAGGACACACCTCGAGTTTGAATGTAAAGAGAGATAACTCTTACACGTGTTTATATTCGAGTATTTTGTTTATGTGTTTGTTATTTATTTTTTATGAAAGTTTGAATTATCTTGTAAATCTTACAGAATTTATCATTACCTGTATTGGCCGATTGCCTTTCCTTTTTAAAAAGGGGGAAACTTTTGAAAATTACCACTGTCATTTCAGTCTGCCTTCTAAAAATAGTACTCTACACAAATAACTAACACCATTCTAATAATAGTTGTACACATTAAAAATGATAAACTTGAACTTGTAATAAACACTACTCTGCAAAAATAATACTCTGACGTACATGTTTTTATGAATATTTCTGTGAAATATAGTTCTGCCAAACATTATTTTGGATGATATCGTTCAGGAAACTTGCACTTAGGTGTAATCTTTTTTCTTTCTTGAATTTATTAGTTGTTCAACGATTAGAAATGTTGTACATTACATGATAATATTGTACAGTACTTTGTTTCTGTTGTAAACTATTTTGCAATATTGTTGTACATTGTATTTTGACGTATATTTGGACATATGTTTAATAAAAATGTAAAAAATATTAAATAAAGAATAAAACGAGTAACTGTGAATTATTTGTTTAGGTTTACAACACACCTTTTATACCAATAAAAACTACACTATGAGTTTGTAGAATTCACCCTGACTGTCTTTCTAATCGTCCGTCCGTCAATACGTCTGTGAAACCCCCATAAGATTGAGATTTGAAAAGTCCATCGTGCTAGGAGAAAGAAAGATGTAGTTTTACCATAATTGTGGGGTCTACTACTCAACAAACAGATACATCATCCAGAAACCCTTAATACGACGTCGCCTTGTCATTACGGGAAATGTTACTATGAAAAGCCTCGCCGTCGTGACGCCAAGTGATGTCAAGAGTGATGTGACAAAATCCAGGCAATGTTAGTTGTAATATGACAATGTATCGTTACGTCATTTTAAATAAGACATAATGTCACAATGTATCGTTACGTCATTTTTTAATCAGACATAATGTCACAATGTATCGTTACGTCATTTTAAATAAGACATAAAGTCACTATGTATCGTCACGCCGGATAATGTTAGACGTGATGTCACAATGTATCGTTACGTCATTTTAAATAAGACATAATGTCACAATGTATCGTTACGTCATTTTTAATAAGACATAATGTCACTATGTATCGTTACGTCATTTTAAATAAGACATAATGTCACAATGTATCGTTACGTCATTTTTAATAAGACATAATGTCACTTTATCGTCACGCCGGATAATGTCAAGATGATGTCACAATGTATCGTCACGTCATTTTAAATAAGACACAATGTCACAATGTATCGTTACGTCATTTTTTAATAAGACATAATGTCACTATGTATCGTTACGTCATTTTAAATAAGACATAATGTCACAATGTATCGTTACGTCATTTTTTAATCAGACATAATGTCACAATGTATCGTTACGCTGGATAATATCCGACGTGATGTCACTATGTATCGTCACGCCGGATAATGTTAGACGTGATGTCACAATGAATCGTTACGTCATTTTAAATAAAACATAATGTCACTATGTATCGTCACATCGGATAATGTCAGATGTGATGTCACAGTGTATTGTTACGTCATTTTAAATAAGATATAATGTCAAAATATATCGTCACGCCGGAGGATTTAAGACGTGATGTCACAATATATCGTTACGCTGGATAATGTCCGACGTGATGTCACAATGTATCGTCACGCCAGATGATGTTCGACCTGATGTCACAATGTTACGTCACGCCAGATGATGTAAGACGTGATGTCACAATGTATCGTTACGTTGGATAATATCCGACGTGATGTCACAATGTATCGTCACGCCAGATGATGTTCGACCTGATGTCACAATGTTACGTCACGCCTGTTGATGTAAGACGTAATGTCACAATGTATCGTCACGCCAGGTAATGTCAGACGTGATGTCACAATGTATCGTTACGTCGGATTATCTCCGACATGATGTCACAATGTATCGTCAAGCCGAATGGTGGCAGACGTGATGTCACAATGT